>NC_037668.1:158885505-158897263 GCF_003255815.1 Theropithecus gelada | reverse complement strand
TCCTTCCTTCCTTCCTTCCTTCCTTCCTTCCTTCCTTCCTTCCTTCCCTTCCTCCCTCCCTCCCTCCCTCCTTCCTTCCTTTCTCTCTCTCTCTCTCTCTCTCTCTTTCTCTCTTTCTTTCTTTCTTTCGAGGGAGTCTCACTCTGTCTCCCAGGCTGGAGTGCAGTGGCACGACCTTGGCTCACTGCAGCCTCCGTCTCCTGGGTTCAAGTGACTTGTGCCTCAGCCTCCCATGTAGCTGGGATTACAGGCACCCGCCACCACACCCGGCTACTTTTTGTATTTTTTAGTTGAGACGGAGTTTCACCATGTTGGCCAGGCTGGTCTCGAACTCCTGACCTCAAGTTACCCACCTGCCTCAGCCTCCCAAAGTGCTGGAATTACAGACGTGAGCCACTGCCCCCCGGCCACATGTCACTTTTTCAATGACATCTACCCTTATTGTCTGATTTAGAACTGCAATTTTCCCTCTCACCTTTGACTCCTCACTCTGGGCACTCTCTATAACCCTTCATGGCTCTATTTTTAAAAATAATTTCTATTGAATTACTCTGTACATACACATAGTTATCCTACTTAATTTTCTCCCATAGATCTGATCACTTTCTAAAAATCTGTATAACTTGTTTATAATGGCGGACGTGTAACCTCTACAAGGGCAGGGATTTGTGTCTCTTTTATCCATGGACACATCCCAGTGCCTGGCACATAGCAGCTTTCAGCTACTTGTTGAAAGTTGGTGGGAACCTGCTGGCATCCAGTACTCTTCGCAGAGAAAGAAGATGAACCTCCCTGACTTGACAGTTTCGTGGAGGAAAACACAAGGCGCTGTATGAGTCAGTGCCAAGGGCTGTGGTAGAGATAGCAGCACGTGCTGGGGCCAGGAGCAGGTCCCCAGAAGTCTGTGAGATCCAGGGAAGCCCTCCTGGAGGAGGTTAGTTGGCACTCTCATTTCTTTAGCTCCCCCAGCAGCTGAGACAGCTCCCCTTGCCCTGATAGAAGGAAAGCTTCACTCTTTCAAACCCAGATCCCTCCTGCTCTTTCTGCCCATTTCCTCTTGTTCTACCCTCAGTGGGTCCTGTGGCGGTAACCACACTAACCATTCCAGCCCATCTCATTCCTCACCCCACCGTCCCAGCAGGCTAAGTATGGGCTGCTGCAGACAAATTGCCCACAGGCTTGTACAGCCTGGAAGGGGCAAGCAGCAGACAGCTTGCTCTCGGAGTAGGGTTGAACCCATGGATGCACATCCTGGCATTTGTCATGAAGCCCAACACATAGATGATGCTCAGTAAATATAGGATGAGTGGATGGACAAAGCTGAGAGTTAAAAGATGCCTGGAGGCCAGGTGCAGTGGCTCATTTCTGTAATCCCAGTGCTTTAGGAAGCTGAGGCAGGAGGATTGCTTGAGACCAGGAGTTCAAGGCTGAAGTAAGCTATGATAGCACCACTGCACTCCAGCCAGGGTGGCAGTGCCCTAAAAAAAAAGAAGAAAAGAATAAAAAAAGATGCTCTGAGAAGGCATTTAAATGATTCAGCCTCTGTCTAGACACAACAGTGGCATCATTTAAACACATTTCTGTGTTTTTTTTTTGTTTTTTTTGTTTTTTTTTTTTACTTAACTATGTGTTTGTATTTAGCATTTTATTTTATGCCACTTTTCCCAAATGGAAATGATCGTATTCTGTGTGGCACAAAATCAAGGAAATAGGAAAATAATAACGAGAATGTAGGGAGAGGAGGATACATACCAAAAGCTCTCACTCAGTGGAAACGGGTGGAGCTGAAACCCGGATAGTAAAGCCTGCTGTTGTCTAGATGTTTAGACCCCCTGCTCCTCCAATGAGCCGTTCTGAGGGCAACCCTGGGCCACAACCCTATTGTGGGTGTAGGAGTATGTCACTTGGTCCTCATGCTTATAGGAGAAGTGCAGTGTCACAATTCTTATGGGGTCCCAATTGCTCTCTGTGTTTATATTAATATCACATGTCCCTAAACAGGCATATTGAGGAGTAGGTTGAGACATGGGCATTCTAGGGTATTTCTGAGTCATAGAATCTCAGGGCTGGAGGCCCACGAAAGGATACTTTTGTTTATTTCTCAAACATTCTGAAATCATAGATCACCAAATCATAATATTTGCCATGCTCCACCCCTGCAAACTTTTTACTTAAAAGATGTACTGACTCCAAACCTCTGAATAGCCATATATAGAGCACAAACTGAGGGGATGGAATTGTTTTAGGTATTGTGATTGCAAAGAGAGAACATTTCATCAATCTTCACTAACAGAGCGTAGAGAACTCTATTATTTTTCCCAATTCTCATAGCACACCTGCAATTGTTTTCATAGGATCTAGACTAGAGTTCCATGAACTCTATAATTGAAGTCACCAATCCCAGAATGTACTTACTCCCAAGAAGGAGTTCTGTAGCCACATTGGAAACCACACCCCTTTCTTCTTGATTTGTCCTCATAGGACATGAAGAGTGGTTGGTGATGCCTCTTTAGATTCATTCTGTGATAACTTATAACCCGAGGCTTTCATGGGGAAACCAATGAATGCTGAACTTCAGAACCTTGACTTGTGGCCGGATGCAGTGGCTCACACCTGTAATCCCAGCAGTTTGGGAGGACAAGGCGGGTGGATCACTTGAAGTTAGGAGTTTGAGACTGGCCTGGCTCACACGATGAAACACTGTCTCTACTAAAAATACAAAAAGTAGCTGGGCATACTGGCATGTGCCTGTAATCCCAGCTACTTGGGTGGCTGAGGAAGGAGAATTGCTTGAACCTGGAAAGTGGAGGTTGCAGTGAGCTGAGCTCGTGCTGCTGCATTCCAGCCTGGACAATGGAGTGAGATGCTGTCAAAAAACAAAAAACAAAAAACAAAAACCAAAACAACAACAACAACAACAACAACAAAACAGAGCCTTGACTTGCAAGGACCCTTTGCTTATTTGGTATCTGTAATTTTTATTTTCTTCTTGAAGACAGCTTCCAAATTATTCAAGCTTTGGGCCCCACGAAACCTGGATGAACTGCTGCTTGTATTCCATTGTGGAATAAGAGGCTGACTATACACTCAACTCTTTCCCCCTTTGGTAGTTGTTGCTGGGAAGTGACTGCCCAGCCAGTTACATTTCCCAGCCCCTCTTGCATCTAGAGGACTTGGTTCTAGCCAGTGGAATGTGGGCAGAAGGGACATGACCACCATCCCCAGGCCTGACTTAGGGAGACCTTCTGTGCAATCCTCCATTATCCCTCTTTTCTTATTGTCTGGATGCATGCTGACATCTAGGGCAACCTTGGAAGCCATGCATTGACAGCAGCAAAGTGTAGTGGAGTCTGACTCTGTTTTTGGTATTTGTTGACAGCTTTCAAGCCCACCACTCCTCTAACCCCATCTGCCCCATAAGCTGAAAAGAAGTCTGAGCACTTCCTTCTTTGGCACTGGCAGGATGTTCAAACCGTGCAAATCCAAGCCTGAACCCGGAGATCCTTAACCCTATGCCTTCCCCTAACCATCGTAAAACCCAAGCCAGTTGCCCGTCTTGTCTCTCTCTCAAGGCATTTTTGGACCTACCTGGGAACCTGCCCAGCTCTCCCTAGAAAGCCCTATTATGTGAGCAAAAACCCTTTTATAACTTCTTGGTGCATGCATGGCATCATCTGTCTTGATGTTTGAAACACATTTGGGGTGTGTGGGTCCATCCTGTTTCTGAAGAGTGACTAACCCAGAGCCTCCATCAGCATGAGTGACTGTGTGGAGCAGAGCTCTTGCTTGTACCTCTCCCCACCTCCCCTCACTGCTGCCCCCTCCACATATATTCTTTCTGGGAATGAGAAATAAACTCCTGTGTGTTTACACTGCTGAGATTTCAGGGCTTTTATGTTATAGCATCTAGTGTTACCTTAACTAGCATACCTGATGACAAAGCTGTCTGTAGTTCTAATCATTTTCTGTCTAATTAATGCCAATATCCCCAGTAGCTTTTGGGAAATCAGAAAAAAAGAAATCACTGGGTATTTTTCTTTCTGGCTACAGAGAAGGTGCTGACTCTGTCTTGCAAAGAGATTGTGGATAGTGAAGACTTGTGATTCAGGATACAGGAAGAAAGGTGTCACAGTTCTGGAATGATGGATCGTTTCTTTGGTTTACAGTAGTAATATGTCTTTATTCATTTATAGTATTTTCCCATGGAAAAAAGAGGGGATGGAGGAGAGGTTTAGCATATGTCATGAAACAATAGGGGAAGGAAAGGAAGAACCCATTACAGCAGAATCAACCATCAGATAAATGTACCCCAGTGAGGGAGTCACCCAGGCCCAAGGGAGCTGCAAGTCAGGGATGAAGGGAAGGGCTGAATCCAGACAGGTGCACACTTTCCCACCCTCCTTCCTTCTATACGCAACATTTACACAAAGCTTTGGTTTCTGGCAATACACTTGGAGATACATTTGTACCATCTTTGGCTTAACAAGCCTCACCTTCTGTGACACGTTTCTCACATCAACAGAATAGTTCCAATGCGCGTGCTCCTCTCCTTTCTCAGTCTCCCACTCACTCCCACTTTCTTTGTGGAAGGCTCCCTCCTGCTTCTTTCTGTCATAGGAATGGAGTAGAGTGGATTGGAGACTGTTAAACCAATGGTGTGTGGGCAAGCAGAAGAGAAGGCAACAGTTGTTAGGATCCAGTAAGCATTCACTGTTCGGGTCCCACCTTAAGGCTGTGAATGGTACCTGTTGGCACTGTGCTTAGGAGATACTGTGTCAGGAGGAGCCTGTAGATGTGGACACAGAGTCAGATTTCAGAGGAGCTGCAAAGTCATGCCTGGCGAGACAAAAGTACCTCAAATGTGAAGGCTGAGGCAAGACCAGAACAAGTGGCATAGTTGGGGGTCAGATTATGGAGGGTAGAGAAATTGAGGTTCACTCCAAATGAACAGATACTTTTGCCTGATACCTGACTTGCGTGGAGACAGCAGACTTGAGGTCATTCTGGTCCAGACAAGTGGCTCATTTCATATGGTCACTGGACTGGTAGATATGGATTTCCAGCAGACTTTTGATCACATAAGAAGTCATCAAGATATAGCTGTCTTCTATTACTTCTAGTTAGGAGGCGGCCTTTTGTTTTGTTTTGTTTTGTTTTTTTGTTTTGAGATGGAATTTCACTCTGTTGCCTAGGCTGGAGTGCAGTGGCATGATCTTGTCTCACTGCAACCTCTGCCTCCCTGGTTCAAGTGATTCTCCTGCCTCAGCCTCCTGAGTAGCTGGGATTACAGGTGCCTGCCACCACACCCAGCTAATTTTTGTATTTTTAGTAGAGACCAGGTTTCGCTATGTTGGCTAGGCTGGTCTCGAACTCCTGAGCTCAAGTTATCCACCCACCTCGTCCTCCCAAAGTGCTAGGCTTACAGGTGTGAGCCACCGCGCTTGGCCATCTAACTAGGAGAAGGACCTTGATATCTGATATACTATGACCTTGACCTTCCATGTTTAACGTTTTGTCAACTTGGGCAAAGGTGTAGAAAACAAGTTTAAAAGGTAGATCAATTGCCCAAAATACCTAAGAGCAAAGCAAACATGGATGAGCGTGTCATTAATTTAAAAAGCTTCAGTGTGCAACAGAATGAAAATGAGGCAAATAAATAGTTGAGATAAAAAAGGCTTGAGATTTTAGCTGACCCCAGGGTATTAGTTTCCTAGAGCTTCTGTAATAAACTACCACAAATTGGGTGGTTTAAAACAATAGAAATGACCAGGCATGGTAACTCATGCCTGTAATCCCTATACTTTGGGAGGCTGAGGTGGGCTGATCACCCGAGGTCAGGAGTTCGAGACTAGCCTGGCCAACATGGTGAAACCCGTCTCTACTGAAAATACCAAAATTAGCCAGGTGTGGTGGTGCATGCCTGTAATCCCAGCTACTTGGGAGGCCGAGGCAGGAGAATCGCTTGAACCTGGGAGACAGAGGTTGCAGTGAGCCAAGATTGTGCCACTGCACTCCAGCTTGGGCAACAGAGTCAGACTGTGTCTCAAAAAAAGCAAAAACAAAAACCAAAACAAATGTGCTCTGTCATAATTCTGGATGCTAGCAGTCCAACATCAAGGTACCTGCAGGCATGTTTCTTCTGAAGGCTCTGGAGAAAATCCTCCTTACCTCTTTTAGTTTTTGGTGGTTGCTCGCAATCCTTTGTTCATGGCAGTTTAATTCCAATCTCTGTCTCTGTCTTCATGTGGTTGTCTTTCTGTGTGTGTATGTCTCTGTGTCCAAATTTTAGTCTTATCAGGCCTGGTGATCGGATTAGGGCTTACTCTAATCTAGTGTGACCTCATTTTAACTTGATCACAACTGCAAAGACCCTATTTACAAACACAGTCACATTCACAGGGTCACATTCACAGGTACTCGGGGGTTAGGACTTGAACATAATTTTGGGAGATACAGTTCGACCCACAACACCCAGTATGGTCAACAACATGGTGCAGCTGCCACTGAAGGATCAGCAATAGTGGTGAGGCTGCATCACAACAGACGATCCTGGAGAAGGAGGAGGATCCTCCTAAGCTGCCTGGACCAGGCCAGCTCCAGGGCTGTCAGCAGGACTTGGCTCCTCTGGCTTCCCTTGGCTCCATGACCTCACACTCCCATCTTCCCTTTCATCTTTTTGGCTGTTCCCCCTTGGTCTCCATTGCTGAGACCTCTTCCTCAACTCAACCATTAAATGACCGTGTTCCTCAGTGGCTTAAACTTTCTCTTCTCAGTAGCTGGGATTGCAGGCGCGCACTATCATGCCTGGCTAATTTTTGTATTTTTAGTAGAGACAGGGTTTCATCATGTTGGCCAGGCTGGTCTCAAATTCCTGACCTCAAGAGATTCACCTGCCTTGGCCTCCCAAAGTGCTGGGATTATAGGCGTGAGCCACTGTGCCTGGCCTAAATTGGGCTCTTTATTGTAGTCCTTTTAAATTAAATTAAATTAAATTTAAGTTTTTAAAAGACTAGTGAAATGCAGTACTGGGAAGCAGGGAGAGAGGATAACAAGGAATTTGATCTGTACCTGACTGTGAAAAATCAATTGAGATAAGGCGCTACCTTTGGGACAGCCAATTCCCACCCCCTCTGCCCTGACACTTTTTAATTTTTTTAAACCTAGGCTTCCTTCAAGATTTCCAGCCTCAGTAGGTGGCACCACCATCTGTCCATTTGCCTGTGAAGTCCTTGATTTCTTCCTTTCCTTCACTCCTCACATCCAGTCAGTCACCAAGTCTAATTGACTTTACATTTGAACTAGCTCACAAATGTGTCTACATAATGTCCTAGTTATTTTAACTACCACTACCCTGGTTTCTGGCCACCCTCTAATTTTTTTTTTTTTGGCTTGGATTACTGTAACAGGTTTTGAAACGGTCTCCCAGCTTCTGGTTTTATTCTCTTCAAATCCACTTTCCATACAGCAAGCTGAATGCAAATATGATCATATTATTTTCCTGCTTAAATCTCTCCAGTGGAATCCCACCCTCTTTAGGATATGAGTCAACCTCCCTAACGTGGCCTGCTAGACACTGCAAGCTCTGACCCCTACTTCTCGAGCCTCATTTCTCTTTATTCCCTCTTCTTTCTGTCACTTCCTCTGCCTCCTGCTTTCTCCCCCACATTTTTCACATGCTGTTCTTTTAGCCCAGCACACTGTTCCTCCCTTGCTTTATATAATTAACTGACACTCATAGTTCAGGTCTCAGCTTAAACGTCCTTTCTTCTAGGGAGGCCTTTCCTGACCCACAATTTGCTTGCTCCCATCAGTGCCTGTCACCAAGTTGCACAACTCCAAGGGTGAAATTTGCATTGTATTATGTGTGAATGGTGCCCCTGAAATGGGGCAATGCATGAGCCAGCACACTTTGTTCCTCATTGTCACTGTTTAATTGTCTTCCCTCCTGGACTGCAAGCTCCAAGTCAGATTCTCTGATGTAAGTTTTGTATAAAGTAAGAACTCAATCAATATTTGTTGAATTAATAAATGAGATCTTAACAGAGAAATGGCTAATTGGAATGTGTACAAGAAATATGAAACAAATTTCTGGAACCCTCCTCTCTTACAGAATAATTTAAGTAATTGAAGATATTTAGTTTGGACAAATGAAGATTTAGAACAGATATAATAGCTGCTTTCAATATTTGTAGGGCTAGTATGTGAAAATAGAATACATTTTTTTTTTTTTATCCCAGAAACATAAATAAAAGAGCTGAAGACAGGTTATAGGGAAGCAAAGTGAGGCCTGATAATAAAATTGAAATAAACTTCCAATCCTGAGAGTTGTCCAGAAATGGAACAGATGGCACCCAAAGTAATGAGTTCTGCTTCACTGCAAAGATTGAAGTCTGTAGGATCGAACTCCATCTGTAGGATCATTGAAGGCAGCAGCTGGACAAGAGAACTTTTGAGACCTTAACTCAAAATTTTATCTGTGATTGTATGGCTGTGGGGAAAGTTTACTTTTTACTTGAACTCAAGCATTTATGTGTGCTGGGGACCACTGGAAACATGCAGAGATCTGCACTCATCCCTGCGCTCAAAGATGCACAGCCAGGTTGGAGGGACAGTGTCAAGTTCACACTCTTAAGGCAGAACCTTGCAGAGTATCACCGAGTGTCTAAATGTTCAATACAGAGTGTGGTCTGGCGTTATGCTGGAAGGCATCACAGAAGGGGAGGGGCTTGAAAACGGTCACAGTGGATGGGGAAGAGGTGGAGAGGAGGGTCCACTTTAGGAGGAAGGGGCTGATGGTGGAACCTGAGAGAGAAGCAGACGTGGCCAGTACACAGCCGGCACGCCTCATACCTTTCATTTACAGCCTTGGAGTCTGCAGTGGGCTTTGCATTGCTCTGATTTCCTTAGCTGAAACCAATGAGGAAGATGGGATGGGGCTGGCCTGAGAATTTGCTAAGATGCAGGAGTCATGTCCTGTGGTGAAAGGGAATGAACTCCTTGTCTATCCTGAACTCCTTTAAATATTCGGAGTTCACTGGGTGAGTTGGAGATGACTTAGCTGCTCAGAAGGAGGAAGGGAGTAGGGGAAGCCCCGGATCAAAGGTGCCCAACTGTTTATAGCCTCAGAGCTCATGTGTCTATTTTGTACATCTTTTGGCTGCAAGTAACTGAAAACCCAATTACCAATGACTTAAAGGAAAAATTATTATCTTACATATTGAAAATGCTGAAGTAGTTCTGATCTTGGATTGGTTAATTCATGGGTTTAACAAAAACATCGCTGTCCTACTTCTTTCTGTTATTTTGTTTGTTGCTTTTCACATGTTGATTTATCCTCTTTGACTGAGTCCCTTCATGGTTCCCAGAAGATTTTGGCAATTCCAGGCTTCAAATGTGGACATTTAGAGGCAGGAAAAAAGCGTAGTTTCCTTGCTTTTAAGAGTAAGAAAATATTTCCCGATACTCCTTCGGTCCTGGAGAGACTCAGACCTCTCTCCATGTTTTATTGTCCAGGTTATATCACAAACCCTTTCCTAAATCAGTCACCGGACAGGTGAATTACCATGGAAGGGGTCCACTTCCCCTGAAGCACATGGATGCCTGATACCTGAACAAAATCAGGGTTTGTTATCATGAGAGAGAAGGATGTCATGTTTTCTCCTGAGTTAGGATGCTAAGTTCTTCAGGGATAATGGAGACCAGGGTAGAGATGAACCGGCCAGTACTATTTGCATTACCTGAGCTGGGGGCCCCAATCGGGATATGCTGGCTGTGCTGGGGTAGCTGTGGTTGGTTCCTTGGTGGGGACTGAGATTCTCACTGGAGCAGTAGGTTGTACGTGCAATCAGATGACCTTTAAGGCAACTTACAACCCTTACCATGAGCCTAGTATTGTGCTAGGCCCACAGCACAGTGTCTATTACAATCTTCATCTCAAATCTGCAAGTGAAGAATTATTCTTCCTATCTTCAGGTAAAGGATTAAAATTTGTAACTTACCCAAGGTCAATAGTAAGTGAGAGTGGGAATATGAAATCCGGTTAGTCCACGTATAACATAAGTGTTTGTCCAGTGTATGTCTCACTATGTCTTTCTTCCAACTTAAAATCTTCTATGAGTCTGGAACAAGCCTGGGAGTGTGGCTTAGACCTGTGCTTATCAAACTCCCTTTGGCTAAGAGTCAGATTGTTAAAACATTTTAATCCATTATGGATCAACATTTTTTGTAAAATATAAAAAAAGAAATACCAGGAAAATGAAATGAAAATATAATAATACAAAACACAGCCCTGTTTTAAATTATTCAGTATCACACACACACACACACACACAAATAATCCATCAAATTGCTATAAGATTTTCCAAACTCTTAATTTCTGTACTTACCTTGCCACAACCTGGCAACAAACAGATCATGGACCAGCCCTGGTCTTCAGCCCACACGGAGTAGCACTAATTCAGACAGCTTTCTGCCTCCGTCCTCTTCCCTGGGCTGCAACTAAAGATATTCAACGATTGGATGCCTTTGCTGAGGTGATGGTGGGAAAATTACTGGTTGTAATGTTAAGGCAAACATCAGAGGAAGAGATTAGATTTTGCCCGTTGTTTTCATAGGGACTTCTGTTTTCTTTCTTCCTTTCTTTTCTTTTTTTTTTTTTTTAGAAGAAGAAAATTTTATTATTCAGTAAGCATTAACTAGAATGGGATGTTCGTCATAGGCAATTTGCAAATAGATTGCAAAGTCAGAAAACAAAATTCACCCTTCTCTACAGACAAGCCCATACAATCCTTTTTCTGTACACGTTCTCAAGATAAACATGACTAGTCCTCAACTTGACTAGTCCTCAAGGGAGAGGACTTGACTGCACTATTGGTTACACATCCTAGATTCACCTGGTAGCTGGGGTGACCATCTGTGTTTGCTAATTGGATTTATCCAAAGGAAAAATAAATTTGTCATATCTTTGTGGCAAGAGGTAGTTTTGGAGAGAGGTGCCTGCCCACGTTAGGCTCCTACTCTCTAGAAGAGATGGGAAGTAGGGGCACTATCTTCCTTAATGATTGCATTTCAAAGAGATGGCTCCCAGGTACTTGAGAAAGACATTGCTGAAGGGAAGAAAGCTGGCAAGAGGCTTATTTACCTTTTAAAAAGATTTACATAATTTCAAACAGGTAGAGAAAGAACTTATAAATTTTCTAAAGTAAATGGTCACAGGGAAAATTAAGCCTCTTTTTTGAAATTTTAAGTTCAGAGGTACAAGTGCAGGTCTGTTACATAGGTAAACGTGTGTCATGGGGTTCTGCTGCACAGATTACTTCATCACCCAGGTATTAAGCCTAGTGCCCATTAGTTATTTTTCCTGATCCTCTCCTTCCTCCCACCCCCCACCCTCCAGGATGTCTATTTTCATCAAGAGATTTATATTAGACTTGAGAAAACAATTTCCTCTTTCTCTTTCTTTCTCTTTCTTACTTTCCTTCTTTCTTTCTTTCTTTCTCTCTCTCTCTTTCTTTCTCCTTCCTTCCTTCCTTTCTTTCTTTCTTTCTTTCTTTCTTTCTTTCTTTCTTTCTTTCTTTCTTTCTTTCTTTCTTTCTTCTTTCTTTCTTTCTTTCTTTCTTTCTTTCTTTCTTTCTTTCTTTCTTTCTTTCTTTCTTTCTTTCTCTCTCTCTCTCTCTCTCTCTCTCCCTCCCTCTCTCCTTCCTTCCCTCCCTCCTTCTTTATTTCTTTTCTTTCTTCTTCCTTTTTTTTTTTTTTTTTT